>NC_087389.1:6537620-6571531 GCF_963675165.1 Halichondria panicea
ACACAAGCAGGTTAGGATAGCTCACACACAAGCAGGTTAGACAATCATTGCACGCATGAACGACTGCAGTAGTGCAGTGTCAGGTACTCACAATGAATGTTGGGGAGATTAGGATCTCTCATGGAGTCCACACGACCCAGGGCCACTGAGTTGTGACGATCACTGTATCAGTGTGTGTGTGTTATGACTGGCTATAGATAGTGCATTCAGTTTAATATACATTCACAATCAACCCTGCAGCTGCACCTTACCTTGTCAGCTGGGAGTAGACATAGCCTCGCGCTTCCTTAGCGTACAGCAAGACTGTGTCGCCTATACACAGCAGGTACTGACCTGCATCTTCTGTGAACTGCACAGCCATAGCCTCTCGATCTCAGGAACACAACAAGTGGCTCAGAGAAACCACTTCCAGGCTATTAAATATTATAGCACATGGGGCTGAGGTGACACACCCACTAACCACGGCTGCAAATTAGCACATGCTCAGTAGATAAATTGGCAGCCCTCTATTAAATGCCGCGGTTATAATGAGGCACATTAGATCACATGACACTTTCTCCTTCACTAAGTGGGTGTGGCTTGGGCTCTATTTAGAATTAAGAAGAGAGAGAAATGGAGTTGTCTGCACAAGTGTTGTGTGGTCTGGAGGCACTTGGCGCCCTGCAAGAGAAGACCTTTCAGGCTATACTAGAGCGCTCTCTTCAAGCAGCCATTCAGCCAGAGGACAAAGGTGAGTAGCTATGGACACACATCGTGTACCTGATACCTCCTCCTATACAGAGCTGCCTGGACAGGATGATGGTGTGTGGAAGGAGACTACCTTTGCCCTCTCCACTCTATTCCTAGAGTCAGCTCGTGTGGACACAGACACCACTACACTCAGGTAACCTACTAGCTACTACCACTAGTCATGACAGTGTCTACCTCCCCTAGTTCTGTACTGGAGGAGGGGAAGATTGATAGCATCAGATCAAAGGCCATTGCTGCATCATTCTCAGTAAGTCAAGTCTTATTATTGTCATCCATTGTATGCGTTGTTTAGGAGAACAAGAGCAAGCTACGTGCAGCTCTAGACAGGTACGTGGGTGAGTGTGTGTGTTGTGATTCCCCCGCCCCCTCACAGGCTAAGCTCTGACTCCACCCCTCATCTAGTGGATGCTGAATGGAGACTGGACTACTACATCAAGGTACCCTATTCTGATAGCTGGCTATGATATACTCACCACCTCTATACAGAACAACCACACAGAGAAGGTTAACAAGGCAGAGTACCTCATACAACTAAACACAGAGGTGAGATAATCAGTGGATCCCCCCCACACTCACACACTACCCCCCACAGAGCCCTGACAACACTAAAGCTGTCCAGTTTGCCTGCACACAAGAGCAGCTACAGGTAAGCCAGCCATCACCTCTGTGTGTGTGTGAGTAGTCCTCTCCCCCTGTATATAACAGGATTTGGTGACAAGCCTCAAAGATGCTACCAAGAGCTTAGGAAGAATTGCACAGCAAAACTGACATTGTATCTAGTACATGTGTATCTTGTGTTAGCCAGGTATCTGTGTTGTTTTGTGTTTTATTTTTCCCTGCGGCCTGAAATCGAGGCCAGTAGTGCAGGGTCTTTTATTCGAGGTTTGATCACATGACCCACTCAATTTACAAGGGAAATTCCCACAGACAATATAAAGGCCACGTTGAAGAGATCTAGAGGCGGCATCTAAAGAACTGTTTCTCACTTGATTCACAAGTACGTTCATTATTCTAGTACTAAACTCCTGGTCATCATTATCCTGGAAGTGTGAGATTGTGTGTTGTGCGTGTAGAATTGATAGGTCGTAATGTATGATGTGCATTATTTAGAACCACCCCTCCCCCTCATACAGTCGGTATTTATGGTAGCTGGTATGAGTGTTAAGAGCGGCGAGCCACAAGGTGGCAACACATCATCAGCCAACAGGAAGATACCTACACAGACAAAGACTAAGGTACGCAGCACACAACGTGTGATTGTACTCCGACCTCTGTACCCTGTACAGGCCCCAGTAGAAGCCTTGCAGATGGCGCGTATATTGGATGATAGTCGATATCCAGCGGACCTGAGTGACAAGATACGCTCTGTGCTAGCGATCGTACCACATCGCTCAGAGGAGGAGATATGTATAGCGTTACATGATACGGACTTTGACCCTGAGAAAGCTATTTCAGTGTTACTGGACAATGACAATCACAGCAGTACAGGGGTGAGTGGGTGTGTGTGTGTGTGTGTGGAGCACCTAGGTGAGTGGGTGTGTGTGTGTGTGTGTGGAGCACAGGGGTGAGTGGGTGTGTGTGTTGTGTGGAGCACATAGGTGAGTGGGTGTGTGTGTTGTGTGAAGCACACGGGTGAATGCATGACTCAACTGTGTGTGTGTGTGTGTGTAGTGGACAACCAGCGGAGGAGGTCGCAAAGGCAAGAAGAAGTCTACACTGAATGATGGTATTGATCTGATAGTAGCTCCTGGGGACACTAGAACACAAGGCAAGCGAAAGCAAGGAGGAACAAACAGAGCAGGTGTGTGTGTGTGCCTGTGACTAGGGTAGCAGGTATGTGTGTGTGCCTGTGACTAGGGTAGCAGGTATGTGTGTGTGCCTGTGACTAGGGTAGCAGGTGTGTGTGTGTGCCTGTGACTAGGGTAGCAGGTATGTGTGTGCCTGTGACTAGGGTAGCAGGTATGTGTGTGCCTGTGACTAGGGTAGCAGGTATGTGTGTGCCTGTGACTAGGGTAGCAGGTACATGTGTATGTGTGTGCCTGTGACTAGGGTAGCAGGTATGTGTGTGCCTGTGACTAGGGTAGCAGGTATGTGTGTGTGCCTGTGACTAGGGTAGCAGGTGTGTGTGTGCCTGTGACTAGGGTAGCAGGTGTGTGTGTGTGCCTGTGACTAGGGTAGCAGGTGTGTGTGTGTGCCTGTGACTAGGGTAGCAGGTATGTGTGTGCCTGTGACTAGGGTAGCAGGTGTGTGTGTGCCTGTGACTAGGGTAGCAGGTATGTGTGACTAGGGTAGCAGGTATGTGTGTGCCTGTGACTAGGGTAGGAGGTATGTGTGTGTGCCTGTGACTAGGGTAGCAGGTGTGTGTGTGTGCCTGTGACTAGGGTAGCAGGTGTGTGTGTGCCTGTGACTAGGGTAGCAGGTATGTGTGTGCCTGTGACTAGGGTAGCAGGTGTGTGTGTGCCTGTGACTAGGGTAGCAGGTATGTGTGACTAGGGTAGCAGGTATGTGTGTGCCTGTGACTAGGGTAGCAGGTGTGTGTGTGCCTGTGACTAGGGTAGCAGGTGTGTGTGTGCCTGTGACTAGGGTAGCAGGTATGTGTGTGCCTGTGACTAGGGTAGCAGGTATGTGTGACTAGGGTAGCAGGTATGTGTGACTAGGGTAGCAGGTATGTGTGTGCCTGTGACTAGGGTAGGAACGTAACTACAAATATGCAGTGAATTTGAGTAGCTTGTTAGTGTTGCAATGTGCTCGATGTGACTGATCTCTTCCTGTGCAGCACCCACAGGGACTCGTGAGGGCTATGGTGGTGGTGTAAGTGTTGGGAGGGGGCGTGGCACTAGTGGACGTGGGCGTAGCAACAGCGCCCCTCGTAGAGATACAGGCAAAAGGAAGACTCCGACCACCTCCAGCAGCACCAGTGGTAGCACCAGCACAGTCAAGTGAGCTCCACACTGTAGCACACTGACACACCTCTAGATAACAATAACCACCTCTCTCTCAGGCCTTGTCACCCATCACACTATCCCCACTACCCCCACTGTGTGTGTGTGTGTGTGTGTGTGTGTGTGTGTGTGTGTTTAGTGATAGCCTAACCCTCACATGTGTGTGTTTAGTGATAGGCGGAGGGCACCTAAAGGAGAGAGACAAGCACGGCACAGCACTAAGATATCACCTCCTACACCAGCGGCAACAGGAGGTAATGTGTGTGTGTGTTGATGACATCACATGACATGTCACACACAGATGAGCTGCTGTGGGATACTCTACCAGTGGAGAATAACAGAGGTCAAGAGGTCAGAGGTCAAGAGGTCAGAGTGGATGCAGAGGAATGGCCACCTTCATGGGAACAAGCAAACAAGGTGAACACTATAACAATAATACAGTGTATTACATGATGTCCGCCTCTTACAGCAGCCTGGAGTGTACTGGGAGGACACACCCACTTTACAAGATGAGGGGGCGGCACCTGACACGCCCCCAGTGTTCCCTGAGGCTATCCCCACCTCACAACAACAACCCCCTCCACTTAGCACACTCTCCGAGGTCACACCCACACTGGCGATTGCCGATAGAGACAGTACTCACCCTCAGAGCAGAGAAGGGGGGAGGTGCGTGGGCGTGTGTGTGTGTGTGTGTTGTGATCATAGTAATGATGTAGAGATGATGACAGTAAGAGACGTAAAGCACGAAGGATTGCACGGTCTCAGATACCAACCAAGCCAGTGGAGATGCCAGGGGGAGAGTCACTGGACCTTCAGGTACTAGTACGCTGTCTGTCTGTGTGTGTGTGTGTCATGCTCTCTCCTGTTGCTCTAGTTTGGTAGGCTTGGTATTGACTTTGGTGGCTCTGAGCAGCAACAGCATCAGCATCCACCCACAGCAGTGCCCACCAACTATCCCAGCCACTCTACAGCAGTGCCCACCAACTATCCCAGCCACTCTACAGCAGTGCCCACCAGCTATGAGTCACTGCTCACTTACTCTGAAGTGCATAGGTAGGTATATAGGACTTTCTTCATTTCTTTGTGTGTGTGTTGTACACAGTCTTGTCTATTTGACCTCAAGTGTGGTACACTGTAAGTTTATGTTTTCTCTAATAAGGTTTGCAGTTGTAAGTTGTAACTGTGTGTGTAGACTTGCTTGAGGACCCTACACTAGCAACAGAGAATTGCCTAACAGCAAACCCACAATAATATTATATTACATGTACATGCATGTAGATAATAATTTCTTGCCTAAAAACCATAGGCTGTATAATTATAAAGATCTCTGAGAGTGGTTTAGTGGTTAGGGTGGTGGCTTCGTAGATCATATGATAGATAAGACGTGGGTTCGATTCCCCCTTGGGGGACTTTTCTTCATTTCTTTAAAGTAATTTCCCTAACTTTTGAATGCATCATACTCCTGTCAAGTACATAATCAAGTTGGGGCGACCCAACTTTCCCTTTTTGGTACATAGCTTTTTTTTCTTCTCAGGTATTATTCATTTTGTAGAATCAGAAGTGGCCGAAATAACTAGGCTAAATATAATCAGTTTTGGCCGTGATTATGTTCATATCTAACTTGTGGTTTTGCTGTTTGGCAATTCTCTGTTGCAAGTGCACTACAATCCACTGTTAGTGTCATACGTGTGTGTGTGTAGACTTGCTGAGGACCCTAGTGTGATCTGTGTGTGTGTGTGTGTAGACTTGATGAGGACCCTAGTGTGATCTGTGTGTGTGTGTGTGTGTAGACTTGCTGAGGACCCTAGTGTGATCTGTGTGTGTGTGTGTGTGTGTGTGTGTGTAGACTTGCTGAGGACCCTAGTGTAATCTGTGTGTGTGTGTGTAGACTTGCTGAGGACCCTAGTGTGATCTGTGTGTGTGTGTGTGTGTGTGTGTGTGTGTGTGTGTGTGTGTGTGTGTGTGTGTGTGTGTGTGTGTGTGTGTGTAGACTTGCTGAGGACCCTAGTGTGATCTGTGTGTGTGTGTGTGTAGACTTGCTGAGGACCCTAGTGTGATCTGTGTGTGTGTGTGTGTGTGTAGACTTGCTGAGGACCCTAGTGTGATCTGTGTGTGTGTGTGTAGACTTGCTGAGGACCCTGGTGTGATCTGTGTGTGTGTGTATGTGTGTGTGTGTAGACTTGCTGAGGACCCTAGTGTGATCTGTGTGTGTGTGTGTGTGTGTGTGTGTAGACTTGCTGAGGACCCTAGTGTGATCTGTGTGAGCAGCTCCACTAGTACTGGACAGTACAGACACTCAGAGCAGTCACAAGTGGACACACCCGCTACTAGTCTGGAGGGACCTCCTGGACTAAAACATCCATCATCACATGATAGGAGCCTCGAGTCACATGATCAGCTATTAATGTCTTCCCAGGATCGTAGTGGAGAGTCACATGACCTCAGCCTTGAGTCACATGATCAGCGATTGCCGCTAAGTGCCCCTCTATCTCCTCAGAAGGAGAATATCGAAGCCTCCACTTCTGAGGCAGCCAGCGTCTTACCAGAGCCAATAGAAATGCCCAGTCAGCAGATCACCTCTACAGTAAGTACTATAGTCTGTGTGTGGGTGGGTGTGTGTGTGTTCATCTCTGTCTTTGTTTCCTCCTCTTAGACTACGGGTTACTCTGGTAGTGAGCTGCTCATGTCTACAGCTCCCGCCCCCACAGTCACACCTTCCACTACACACAGCACAGCGGCTGGTGGGAAACCTGTGCCACCCAACATGATGTACCCCCACCTTATGCATCAATACCCAGCAGCCTTCATGGTGAGAGCATTACACTTAATTAGAGAGTAATATGCTAATGTTCATTGAGAGATAATGATGTTTGCATTTCAGCCAATGTACCCGACGGCTGCTGGTAACTATGGTGATGACCTCTCCCGCTACCAGGCCTCCGTCTCATTGGCTGCTTACTATCAGAGTGGCGGAGCTGACCCAGCGCTATCAGCAGCAGGAGGTACACCACGAGACATGTACACAGCAGGAGGAGTGGGAGGGGACAAGTTCGGCAGAGGGGGGTCAGAGGTCAGTGTCACTATGAGTCAGTCATCAGTCGGCCAAGCCACTCAAGGTGAGTGGGCGTGTGTGTATTGTGCTGCTCCCTCATTTACGCATGATTCAGGAGCTCTTTGCTCAATGATAACTGAAGTTATAGGTACAACTGTTGTGCAGGAGTGGCTGGCAGTGGAGGGATGCAGCCTGCCTTCATGAACTACCCCAATATGTACCCCAGCTCAATGTTCTATCCGATGTACTTCTCTCCAGCAGCGGCGGCACATTCTGTAAGTTATTTCTCTTAATTAGAATATACCCTAATCCTCTCATTATCTCCAGATGCCCCCTAAACCAACCACTGCTGGCACATCTTTCCCGGGAAGTGGGAGCAGTTATCAAGGACAAGGGGGCGGGGCTAACTATAATTATGAGGAGTTGTCGTCATCACATGAATACTCCAAGATGTATCCTGGTGTGGGGTCAAAGTCCACCAACCTCCCTAAAACCACAGCTGGAGAGATGGGTCTTGGTTACAAGCAGCAGCCACACTATGACAACAAGGGACCTGGTACAAGCAACTACCAACAGCAGCAGCAGCAAAGCTTTGGAGCCCAACAACAACAGCAGTACATGCAGTACATGCAAGCTGTGAGTGTCTGACATGCTTGCACGAATCACTACAAGTGCTAGTGCATTGCCCTGAATGTTATCATGTGACTGCGTGCACGCATGTCGAACCTCCTCTGGTGTACAAGTGTGGGCTATAATTATTAGTGGGTGTACTTTTTTCTCAATCAGGTTTTTTTTGCTGAGTTTGAGAGCCCATAACTTGTGGCAGAAATGCTCGACCTTACAAGTGTGTCGACTGTATAGCTAGTGGTTGTGGTCGTATGCATGTGGCTGTACTATTGTTGGTTCATGTGTTGTTCTCTTGCTGTGTATGTACAGGTACCTGGAGGCATGCCTTTGCCTCCTATGCCAGTCATGCCTGGTGGGGGGGAGAGTGGGAGAAAGCACACAAGCAAGACTGCAGGCTATCAGAGTAACAACAGCTTCTGGGGAGGTCAATCCTCCTAACACTTGACTGACTGACTGACTCGCACAACTCTTAATAATAATTATGATGCAATGCAATTATTAGGCTGATCTGTATTTATCTGTGATGTGTGTGTGTGCTATTGTGTTAATCAATCATTGTTAGTCAAGTTGTGAGCTAATGTTTTCATGAAAGCACATGTGATTGTTGTTCATTTATATATAAGTGTGTCAGAGGAGTATCTATTATAGAGCATGCTATTATATTATACATGCATGTATAGTCAATTAAGCTAGATCGAGTTCATTAGGAAGTTAGGAAGTTCCTAATGAACTCTTGATGTAGTCTACATTTAAATTATATGCTAAGCATTAGCCTCGATCCCAGCCCCCTCTCACTATCAATTGAGAGCGGCCTGGAATCGAGGCTAGCATGCACTTGGTGCGCATGCGCGTACACACAATGCAACTGTCATATGACTGAGAAAGTGCTGACGCTAGCAAGAAACTGGCTGAAGAGATACAAGACATTGAGATTTCTCTGAAAGACATGGTAAGCGGACAATAATATCATATCCTGATAGTGTGGTGGTATACACACACACACACACACACACACACACACACACACACACACACACACACACACACACACACACACAGTCGTCCTACAATGATGATGAGGGCCATGGAACTGTGGGATCTTTCCCCGACGCTTATGAGTAAGAGATCACTTGTATTACCTTACCCACTGTACACCACTGTTGCCATAGTTACGGTCCTGGTGGAGAGGAGGATGTGAGTGGAGGCATATCCAGTGAGAGCAAACCACGTATCATCTTGATGGGTTTGAGAAGGTGCTATCACCATGTGCCCTATGTGTGTGTGTGTGTGTCCCTTATCCGTGTGTGTGTGTGTGTCCCTTATCCGTGTGTGTGTGTCCCTTATCCGTGTGTGTGTGTGTGTGTGTGTGTGTGTGTGTGTGTGTGTGTGTGTGTGTGTGTGTGTGTCCCTTATCCGAGTGTGTGTGTGTGTCCCTTGTCCGAGTGTGTGTGGAGTGTGTGTGTGTGTCCTTTATCCGTGTGTGTGTGTGTGTGTGTGTGTCCCTTATCCGAGTGTGTGTGTGTGTGTCCCTTATCCGTGTGTGTGTGTGTGTCCTTTATCCGTGTGTGTGTGTGTGTGTATGTCCCTTATCCGTGTGTGTGTGTGTGTGTGTGTGTGTGTGTGTCCCCCCCCGTCTGTCCGTTCGTCCCTCTGTCCCTTATCCGTGTGTGTGCAGGGGTGGCAAGTCTTCTATTCAGAAGGTTGTGTTCCACAAGCTCTCACCAAATGAGACACTATTTCTAGAGAGTACTACTAAAGTGGTCAAAGATGATGTCAGTAACAGCTCATTCGTTCAATTTCAGGTACACAAAACACTTCTCTATTGATAATGATTGTATATGCTTGCCTGAATATATATAGATCTGGGATTTTCCTGGTCAGATCGACTTCTTTGACCCAGCGTATGATTCAGAGCACATATTTGGAGGCTGTGGAGCTCTCATCTTTGTCATTGATGCTCAGGTATAATGGTAGACCCCCTGGGTGGGTGTGGTGGACCCCCTGCATGGGTGGTCACACTAAGTTGTGTTATTCCTCTGTAGGATGAATACAGGAATGCACTGATTAGATTGCACCAAACAGTCACCAGAGCTTACCAAGTTAACCCAGCCATCAAGTTTGAGGTGTTTATTCACAAAGTGGATGGTTTGGCAGATGAGCGAAAGATAGAAGCTCAGAGAGATATCCACCAACGTGCGACTGATGACTTGGCAGACGCTGGCTTGGATGGCATACATCTCAGCTTCTACCTCACTTCCATTTATGACCACTCCATTTTTGAGGTACCTACTTTAGATTATTATCAATGCATGTCCGTATTGTGTGTGTGTTGTGTGCAGGCCTCTAGTACTGTGTGTGTTGTGTGCAGGCCTCTAGTACTGTGTGTGTTGTGTGCAGGCCTCTAGTACTGTGTGTGTTGTGTGCAGGCCTCTAGTACTGTGTGTGTTGTGTGCAGGCCTCTAGTACTGTGTGTGTTGTGTGCAGGCCTCTAGTACTGTGTGTGTTGTGTGCAGGCCTCTAGTACTGTGTGTGTTGCGTGCAGGCCTCTAGTACTGTGTGTTGCGTGCAGGCCTCTAGTACTGTGTGTGTTGCGTGCAGGCCTCTAGTACTGTGTGTGTTGTGTGCAGGCCTCTAGTACTGTGTGTGTTGTGTGCAGGCCTCTAGTACTGTGTGTGTTGCGTGCAGGCCTCTAGTACTGTGTGTTGTGTGCAGGCCTCTAGTACTGTGTGTGTTGTGTGCAGGCCTCTAGTACTGTGTGTGTTGCGTGCAGGCCTCTAGTACTGTGTGTGTGCTGCGTGCAGGCCTCTAGTACTGTGTGTGTTGCATGCAGACCTCTAGTACTGTGTGTGTGCTGCGTGCAGGCCTCTAGTACTGTGTGTGTTGCATGCAGACCTCTAGTACTGTGTGTGTTGCGTGCAGGCCTCTAGTACTGTGTGCAGGCCTCTAGTACTGTGTGTGTTGTGTGCAGGCCTCTAGTACTGTGTGTTGTGTGCAGGCCTCTAGTACTGTGTGTGTTGTGTGCAGGCCTCTAGTACTGTGTGTTGTGTGCAGGCCTCTAGTACTGTGTGTGTTGTGTGCAGGCCTCTAGTACTGTGTGTGTTGTGTGCAGGCCTCTAGTACTGTGTGTGTTGTGTGCAGGCCTCTAGTACTGTGTGTGTTGCGTGCAGGCCTCTAGTACTGTGTGTGTTGTGCAGGCCTCTAGTACTGTGTGTGTTGTGTGCAGGCCTCTAGTACTGTGTGTGTTGCGTGCAGGACTCTAGTACTGTGTGCAGGCCTCTAGTACTGTGTGTGTTGTGTGCAGGCCTCTAGTACTGTGTGTGTTGCGTGCAGGACTCTAGTACTGTGTGTTGTGTGCAGGCCTCTAGTACTGTGTGTTGCGTGCAGGACTCTAGTACTGTGTGCAGGCCTCTAGTACTGTGTGTGTTGTATGCAGGCCTCTAGTACTGTGTGTGTTGCGTGCAGGCCTCTAGTACTGTGTGTGTTGTGCAGGCCTCTAGTGTAGTGTGTGTTGTATGCAGGCCTCTAGTACTGTGTGTGTTGTGTGCAGGCCTCTAGTACTGTGTGTGTTGCGTGCAGGCCTCTAGTACTGTGTGTGTTGCGTGCAGGCCTCTATTACTGTGTGTGTTGCAGGCCTCTAATACTGTTTGTGTTGTATGCAGGCCTTTAGTCGAGTGGTTCAGAAGCTCATTCCTCAACTGCCGACTCTTGAGAATCTACTCAATATTCTGATATCAGTAAGCCACCCTCTCTGCCTCTGCTTGTGTTGTGTTCAATAGTTTGTGTCTGTAGAACTCTGGTATTGAGAAAGCTTTCCTGTTTGACATGGTCAGCAAGATCTACATTGCCACTGACAGGTAATCCACACGTGACTGTGTGTGTGTGTTCATGTGGTTTTGTACAGTTCTCCAGTGGACATGCAGTCCTATGAGCTGTGCTGTGATATGATTGATGTGGTCATTGATGTCTCCTGTATATATGGGTAAGCCCTCACACCTCACACACACACACCCCACTCATCACACACACACACACACACATCACACACACACGCACACACACACAGACTATCTGATGACGGTGAGGGTACTGCTTTTGATCAGCAGTCATCTTCCATTATTCGGCTCAACAACGGCACTATTTTGTACCTAAGAGAGGTCAATAGATTCCTGTCCCTAGTGTGTCTACTAAGAGAAGATGTGTTTGAGAGACAAGGACTTATTGAGTACAACTTCCATTGCTTTAGAGAGGCCATACAAGACGTGAGTGTGTCTACCCCCCACACACTGTTGAACCCCCCTACCACTGTTGAACCCCTCCACCACTATTGACCCCACCCTCTTCTCTACAGGTGTTTGAGGTGCGACGGAAAGCTCTCTTGAGTCCGGATGAATCATCTACTGGGAATACAGACGATGGACACTAACTCTTTTTTATTGATTATTATTGGCATGCAGAATGATGTAATAATAATTCATTGTAAAAAATTACATGCATGCTCAAGATGGGCGACCCGGAGTAGATTATGAAAACATTTCCTATGTTCTGGATGAAATTAGTTGTACATGGCCTCAAGACCACACCCAGCTTATGCCATAGTTTCGAAGGCGACCTGGAATCGAGACCTGGTCTGACCTTAATTTCTCTTGTGGAACACTATTCATTCTTATAGTAATCAACCTGGGACCAAGGTCACAATGTTGTTCCTGTACACAATGCTGCCCACATGACCTTTAATTACAACAATAAATGAATGATTGGCAATATTCAATGAGTATACAAACAATGTTCAATGTGTCGTAGCTAGCTCTGCAGTCCGTAACTTGTCCACACACAACAAGTGCTGTTGCTGCAAGTTACTGAAGCCACACTGCAATTCCCTCTCTCTGCCTTCCAGAGCAACAACCAGTTGCTTGTACAGTCGCAACTCACGAAGAACATAACCTGCACACACATAAGGGTGGGCTTATGTGCATACCTAGCACACATAAGGGTGGGCTTATGTGCATACCTAGCACACTAGCATGAACACACATAAGGGTGGGCTTATGTGCATACCTAGCACACACATGAACACATGCACATAAGGGTGGGCTTATGTGCATACCTAGCACACTAGCATGAACACACATAAGGGTGGTATAATGATACCTACCTAGCCTTAGGCGTACAAAGTTGGTTTGTAGTTTCTCCTTTTTCAGACGCTCCTTTAGTCGTAGCAGTGAACTCTGACCTCCTCCAGAAGTACTGTACACACATGAGAGTTAGATCACTCACTAAATGCGAGATACTAATATACCTGATATGATTGCCCAACACTTTCTTCCTAGCTCTGAGCAGGTTCACCTCTGCCATCAGTTGGGACAGAGAGTCTTCCTTCTCCTACAAACACAGGGAATGGTGTGGACATGTATAGCCTCCTTCACAAGGCCTCAACAAGTGCGGCCTGGAATTGAGGCTAGTACATACAATGATCATACTTGTATTTGAGCAGCTCTCTTGGTGTTGACAGTGTTTGTGAGGGACAGTCCCTCCAGTACTTGTACTTGGTCACTCTTGAACCTATCCACTTGACTCTTGACCACACCCACTGTCTCACGTAGATACACACAATCTGAGTCCAGTAATAATGTCACATGACCTAGCTCGAACTCAAGACTTGACACCTGCGGTTATATAATATAATTATAACAACAGTAACCATAGCAATGACAATTACTGTTTGTTTGGAGAGATTTAGTTCTGTTTCCATGGAGACGAGGCGTACACTATGCATCTCCCTTGACGACACCAATTGCCTTGTCTGATGTAACTCATTACGTAGTGACAGAACGTGATTCTTCATGTCGTCCTTTTCTCTCTCCCATGTTTCTTTGAATGACCTTTGACCTTTGTCTAATGAAGTGTTTTCAGTGAGTAGTTGTTGTCGTATGGTTGCTAGGGCTTGTTGTGACCCTAGTAACCGTGCCCCCTCTGTCCTCAACTGTGCACAGGTCACCTCTAGTCTAACAGTAGCAGCACGAGACTCGGACAATCTCTGTTTCAAGTGAACTATCTCAGCCTGTAATATAATTAAGAGAGAGCAAGCTAACACACACACTGTTGGGGAGGGGGGGCACACACACACACTGTAGGGGGGGGTACACAGACACACTGTGGGGGGGGCACACACACACAGTGGGGGGGGGGCATACACACACAGTGGGGGGGGGGCACACACACACAGTACTGCTTACCTGTGCAGTGGAGAAGCGCCTCACGGAGGAAAGCCCTGACGAGCACATACTCAACTCACTACCAACCTGCAGTTATAATTATACAAGCTGTGAGTGCCTCTGAATCTTCACCTCACTTTAAATGTAAATATAAGTAGCTACAGTGTATATACACAGTGGGACCACACTATAGGCTCTGTACACCAGCTACAGTGTATATACACAGTGGGACCACACTATAGGCTCTGTACACTAGCTACAGTGTATATACACAGTGGGACCACACTATAGGCTCTGTACACCAGCTACAGTGTATATACACAGTGGGACCACACTATAGGCTCTGTACACTAGCTACAGTGTATATACACAGTGGGACCACACTATAGGCTCTGTACACTAGCTACAGTGCACACAGTGGGACCATACTATAGGCTCTGTACACTAGCTACAGTGCACACAGTGGGACCACACTATAGGCTTTGTACACTAGCTACAGTGTACACAGTGGGACCACACTATAGGCTCTGTACACTAGCTACAGTGGGACCACACTATAGGCTCTGTACACTAGCTACAGTGTACACAGTGGGACCACACTATAGGCTCTGTACACTAGCTACAGTGTACACAGTGGGACCACACTATAGGCTCTGTACACTAGCTACAGTGCACACAGTGAGACCACACTACAGGCTCTGTACACTAGCTACAGTGCACACAGTGGGACCACACTATAGGCTCTGTACACTAGCTACAGTGCACACAGTGGGACCACACTATAGGCTCTGTACACCAGCTACAGTACACACAGTGGGACCACACTATAGGCTCTGTACACTAGCTACAGTGCACACAGTGGGACCACACTATAGGCTCTGTACACCAGCTACAGTGCACACAGTGGGACCACACTATAGGCTCTGTACACCCTTGCTTAGCATTTGGCTATCATGTCTAAGTACATGAAAAGTTCAACCATGACCATACACATTGTATGTTTCTTCATTAGTGGTCATGGTTGACTGCACTTCAACTTCTGCCAGCCAATCTGAAATCCTAGTGTAGCAAGAGGACTCTTGTACATGGGTTAGGGTTGTACAACACAACCACATGTGGTACAAACCCTAACCTGATGAAACTTTACAACACATACAGTATGGAGGATTTCAGATTGGCTGGCAGAAGTTGAAGTGCAGTCAACCATGACCACTAATGAAGAAACATACAATGTGTATGGTCATGGTTGAACTTTTCAACCAACCTGAAATCCTCCGTGTATATATACATGCCATGATCAAATGGTTTGTGCCAGTTACCAGTGACTCTCTTGACATGTTCAGTAGATCTGTTTCCATGGCGATTGAGAGCTTATTTCTCTGGAGGTGTTTAATTTGAGCTGCCCTTTGTTCCAGTAGCGCCTTCATCTCGTTGCCAAGGGCAACACGACTATCCAGCTGGCATCTAGCGCTAACTATTGCCCCTTCTAAATCAGATACTTGCTCTGCAATTAGTCGCTTCTGTCTCAGTACAGAGTGCAACTCATGTGTGGTGGCCTCCAGTTGACCTTTGACCTGGGAGATATCTTGCTGGTGTTGCCTGTGTGATAAAATAGATTGCCATAATTATGTGCTCAGGGAAATTACTTAGAAGTCCCCAGAAGGGAATCGAACCCACCACCCTGACCACTAAGCCACACCTATTAACCTAACCCTACCCAGAGATATTGTCTCATGCATGGAGTAGCTCTAGACACAGATCAGATCACTCACAGTTCTAGTGACTGGCATTTCTGAGAGAGGCTCTGAATGGTAGCCCTGAGTGTATCCACTTGTCTTTCTTTGGCCTCCTTGTAGACAACTAGAGACACTTTGGACTTCTCAACTTCATTTTGTTTGTCAGTCAACGCTACCTGTATAGTGAGACAGTGAGACCAGGCCCATTCCTGCTTGGAGCTTACACACTTTGGCTTGCTGTGCTGACATTTCAAAGTTGGCAGAGCGTTCCTTTTCTTCTGCTAGTTTTTGTTTGATTGTGAGCAGTTGGTTCTCGAGGAGTGTGCGTGTGTGTTGAGTGGAGGCGAGGCTTTGACTCATCTCTGCATTGCGTAGAGTTAGTCTCTCCTAAAGAAAAGGGGGAGGTATAGTGTGTGTGTGTGTGTGTGTGGGGGGTGGGGGGTGGGCACAGTGTGTGTGTGTGTGGGGGGGGAGAGAGCACAGTGTGTGTGTGTGTGTGTGAGGGGGGTGGGCACAGCGTGTGTGTGTGGGGGGGGGGAGAGAGCACAGTGTGTGTGTGTGTGTGTGAGGGGGGGCTCAGTGTGTGTGTGTGTGTGAGGGGGACACAGTGTGTGTGTGTGTGTGTGTGGGGGGTACAGTGTGTGTGTGGGGGGGGCACAGTGTGTGTGTGTGTGTGTGTGGGGGGGGGGGACATACACGGGTCTTACCAAGTCTGAGGCTTGTAGGTGAGTAGACAGACGGTGAACTTCAGATCTCAACTCTTGAACATGTGCATACACTCCTTCTAATGCTCTCTCTTTCTCACACACAGTCTGAGGGCAAAGGTCAATGATACGCTATATTAAACCCTAGGACACACCTCCTCCAGTGTGTGTATAGTCTCACGACAGTGCTTCAGTTCATTAGCCCCATCACTCTGGAACTATGGGAGAAAGGGTGTGTAGTGTGTGTGGGCGTATATAGTGTGATGTGTGTAGAGTGTACGCATGTAGTGTGGGCGTATATAGTGTAGTGTGTGCATAGTTACCTGGGAGAGCTCTGCTATAAGTTGAGACTGTTCCTCTAATACTGCACATACTTCCTCTGACTGCCTCCGACTCTCTGGACCAGGTGGGGTGGTGTGTACATACTGATACGATGGTGCATGTACCACTAACCGTCTAGTTGATCTCTCAGTCCTTGAGCCTCAGATGACAATGCAGCATTCATCTCTCGACTCTATATAGAGATGAGAGTTACTATGAGGAGGAGGCGAGTGTAGTACCTTGAGGGCATCTTGTGTGAGCCGTTGCTTGTCCCTGAGTAGAGAGGCTACTTGACACCTGAGGGTAGTAGTTTCAGAGCCATGCCCGTGTTGTGGTGTGCTCCCAGTCACTAGAATAGGTCTCTCTGGTCGATCAGAGAGAAGGTCCACCCAGCTAGTGTCGCTCATGTCAATATACCATGTATGTAGTATGTGCCAGTACACATTTGCAAACATGTGAAAGCCCGGCGTTGCCTCGAGTTCATAAGCGCCAAGCCACTCGGGTTATTTTCGAGGCACTCAGCAGTTTTTGCACACAATTGTAAACCCACAATGTAAACATAGACTACTACAGGCTATATAGCTATACTTGAGTGGTTTCTTTACTAATTTGCAGTATCAAATTGAGCCAGTGTACTAACACAACAACTATAGATATAGGTCGCAGTAATAAGGCGAGAATGGTGTACCAGAGCTGAGGTGTGTATTTCATATATCACACAGAAAAAAATAGCTAGAAATTTGAAATGACAGCAGTGACAGCAGCGGCGTAGGAAGAGAGTTATCACTTAGCATGGATAGTAGAAACAGTTTAGAAGGGGAGCTGATACGCATGTATTAATTTTGCATGTTCTGGGATTCTTTGCAATTGAACTTGAGTAAAATGCAAGCATGCAGTGTTAATTAGGGGCCTGGTTCCTACTTTAGTACACCATGCACTAGCTGGACAGTACGTACTGCAGATGCATGGTCTCCCATGCACCCATACCAAGTCAGGACCAAGTAAGGTAATGCTAAAGAAACCTTACATTGTCACCAATCAAATGCAGAGCTGGCTAGCTATGATTTGAGACAGTCATTTGCAGCCACGGGACAAAGAGAGAGCAAGACAAGGTGTACCCTGCCGGCTGTCTCCTTGTACGTAGGTCACTTGGTGAGCGCTATAGCGTGGTAGATCTAGTTGGATATTATATATAGTGACAGCCTTGTGTTAAAGTAGCTTTGTGTATACTGTCCTTATATTGTTCTCTCATGTCTTACTCACAGATAACTACTCAACGCTGCACAGCACAGGATTCAGCATTCAATCACTCTCATAATTTTATTGTCATTTCATCTTTTATGGGGGACGCCCCACTCTTAATTTTTATCACTGAATGGCTGCTGACGTACGTATATATAAGAGCACTACAAGATACGACAGGAAAGGGTCAGTATAATAATTATGTATTGTCCCATGCACAGTGATGTAGTGTACTATCTGTTACTTCCTCTGGTATTCAGCCCCTTATAATTATCTTCACTGAATTTATATGGATGTATGGATGATTCTTAGCCCAGCTTTCTGATCGAGGAGGAGATGATCTGCTATTGGCTCTGAGTGATGGAGTGGATCTACCTCTGAGAGACAAAGGGCCAGTTACTGTATCATATATGAATATTCTGTTTCTTGTACTTTTCGTAGTAATTGACTGTAGAGTAGCATCTTGAGCTCCCCTTTTTTCATCAATCTGCAGGCAGTGTATGTGATTTCTGACAGGAAAGGCTACTCTAAACAGAGGGAGTCGGCCACACAAGGTATAGTCTAATAATTATTGTACGGTACTTAGATGATCTTCTCTATTTGGGGTCAGATGCAATTGCCTTGAATCACTAGCCAGTTTAAACATTTCTTCTACTCTTGGCTTAAGAAATTGTATTTTATTGTTGTACCAGCATTAGGTAGTTAACTCCACTTATGCATTGACCTCTACTACTGTGTAGCGTGAAAGTTCATTATTTGAGCCCTCGAGAAATGTTGTATAGTTGTTCACATTTCAATGCCAGGAAACCATAGCTTTGCATGGTGCGTGGGAGTGTCTTCCATTTATATTACATGAAGTGTGAAGTGTGTTGTAAGTTTGTACAGAGAGGACTCCCATGGTGGCAATGATCTGATGATGGCTCCACTGCTCTGATGGACCAATGCAGGAGAAGTTATTCTGTATAATTATCACACTAAATTAATGTATGCCACTGTTTGGATCGGTTTCTGTTCTGCTCAGCTTCTTCCTCCAACTTGCTTACGCAGGCTAAGCTTATTCTTAATTAGTTCATTCTTAGTTCATTCTATAGTCTAGTATTATTGTCGGTTTGGTTGTTTTATGTTTTTCACCTGGTCATACGGAATCACTTCATTAATTTTTATACAGTGCAGACCACACCTCTATCCACACATTTTACCTGCACATCCTGTATATATGGGGCCACACCCCCACTCACTGTACTGATATGTGGTCACACCCCCATACATGGTAACCCTCTTGACCACACCTCCACTCATGCATTGTGTCGTACATGCTGTGTTTTTGTGTACAGTACACACATCATCCGTGTCTTTGTCCCCACACCTAGTCGGAGGGAGCAGCAAGTTCTACTAAGAGCCAGCATCACCAACTAACCAACACACTACAAAACCTACCTACTACCAGCTAGGACAGCACACCACCCGGGACAGACTCTACTATACCATGTAATACGCCTTTGTATTACGATCATGATACAATTTGCTGCCCTCCCTCGCCCATGGATTGAATAATTATGGACACTCGCAGGAGACTGACACACAGTAATAGACACCAAAGGGCCAGTTACTGTATCATGTACGAATATTCTGTTGCTTGTACATTTCGTAACATTATCAGTAATTGACTGTAGAGTAGCTCCCCTTTCTTCATCACTCAATGCAGGTAGTGTATGTGATTTTCTGACAGGAAAGGCTACTCTAAACAGAGGGAGTCGGCCACACAAGGTATAGTCTAATAATTATTGTACGGTACTTAGATGATCTTCTCTGTTTTGGGTCAGATGCAATTGCCTTGAATCACTAGCCAGTTAAAACATTTCTTCTACTCTTGGCTTAAGAAATTGTATTTTATTGTTGTACCAGCATTAGGTAGTTAACTCCACTTATGCATTGACCTCTACTACTGTGTAGCGGGAAAGTTCATTATTTGAGCCCTCGAGAAATGTTGTATAGTTGTTCTCATTTCAATGCCAGGAAACCATAGCTTTGCATGGTGCGTGGGAGTGTCTTCTATTTTTATTACATGAAGTGTGAAGTGTGTTGTAAGTTTGTACAGACCCATGGTCTGATGATGGCTCCACTGCTCTGATGGACCAATGCAGGAGAAGTTATTCTGTATAATTATTACACTAAATTAATGTATGCCACTGTTTGGATCGGTTTCTGTTCTGCTCAGCTTCTTCCTCCAACTTGCTTACGCAGGCTAAGCTTATTCTTAGTTCATTCTTAGTTCATTCTATAGTCTAGTATAATTATTGTCGGTTTGGTTGTTTTATGTTTTTCACCTGGTCATACGGAATCACTTCATTATTATCAGTGCAGACCATACCTCTATCCACACATTGTACCTGCACATCCTGTATATATGGGGCCACACCCCCACTCACTGTACTGATATGTGGTCACACCCCCATACATGGTAACCCTCTTGACCACACCTCCACCCATGCATTGTGTCGTACATGCTGTGTTTTTGTGTACAGTACACACATCATCCGTGTCTTTGTCCCCACACCTAGTCGGAGGGAGCAGCAAGTTCTACTAAGAGCCAGCATCACCAACTAACCAACACACTACAAGACCTACCTACTACCAGCTAGGACAGCACACCACCCGGGACTTAATACGCCTTTGTATTACGATCATGATACAATTTGCTGCCCTCCCTCGCCCATGGATTGAATGATTATGGACACTCGCAGGACAACTATGAGACTGACACACAATAATAGACACCAAAGGTCCAGTTACTGTATCATGTACGAATATTCTGTTGCTTGTACATTTCGCAACATTATCAGTAATTGACTGTAGAGTAGCATCTTGAGCTCCCCTTTCTTCATCACTCAATCTGCAGGCAGTGTATGTTATTTTCTGACCGGAAAGGCTACTCTAAACAGAGGGAGTCGGCCACACAAGGTATAGTCTAATAATTATTGTACGGTACTCTCTGTTTTGGGTCAGATGCAATTGCCTTCAATCACTAGCCAGTTTAAAACATTTCTTCTACTCTTGGCTTAAGAAATTGTATTTTATTATTGTACCAGCATTAGGTAGTTAACTCCACTTATGCATTGACCTCTACTACTGTGTAGCGTGAAAGTTCGTTATTTGAGCCCTCGAGAAATGTTGTATAGTTGTTCACATTTCAATGCCAGGAAACCATAGCTTTGCATGGTGCGTGGGAGTGTCTTCCATTTATATTACATGAAGTGTGAAGTGTGTTGTAAGTTTGTACAGAGAGGACTCCCATGGTGGCAATGATCTGATGATGGCTCCACTGCTCTGATGGACCAATGCAGGAGAAGTTATTCTGTATAATTATTACACTAAATTAATGTATGCCACTGTTTGG
This sequence comes from Halichondria panicea, assembly GCF_963675165.1. NCBI lineage: Eukaryota > Metazoa > Porifera > Demospongiae > Suberitida > Halichondriidae > Halichondria > Halichondria panicea. Next base: position 6,558,604 of record NC_087389.1, read on the forward strand.
ATCGGTTTCTGTTCTGCTCAGCTTCTTCCTCCAACTTGCTTACGCAGGCTAAGCTTATTCTTAATTAGTTCATTCTATAGTCTAGTATTATTGTCGGTTTGGTTGTTTTATGTTTTTCACCTGGTCATACGGAATCACTTCATTAATTTTTATACAGTGCAGACCACACCTCTATCCACACATTGTACCTGCACATCCTGTATATATGGTATATGGGGCCACACCCCCACTCACTCTACTGATATGTGGTCACACCCCCATACATGGTAACCCTCTTGACCACACCTCCACCCATGCATTGTGTCGTACATGCTGTGTTTTTGTGTACAGTACACACATCATCCGTGTCTTTATCCCCACACCTAGTCGGAGGGAGCAGCAAGTTCTACTAAGAGCCAGCATCACCCACTAGCCAACACACTACAAGACTTACCTACTACCAGCTAGGACAGCACACCACCTGGGACAGACTCTACTATACCATGTGATACAATTTACTGCCCTCCCTTGCCCATGGATTGAATAATTATGGACACTCGCAGGACAACTAAGAGACTGACACACAATAATAGACACCAAAGGTCCAGTTACTGTATCATGTACGAATATTCTGTTGCTTGTACATTTCGTAACATTATCAGTAATTGACTGTAGAGTAGCATCTTGAGCTCCCCTTTCTTCATCACTCAATCTGCAGGCAGTGTATGTGATTTTCTGACAGGAAAGGCTACTCTAAACAAAGGGAGTCGGCCACACAAGGTATAGTCTAATAATTATTGTACGGTACCTTCTCTGTTTTGGGTCAGATGCAATTGCCTTCAATCACTAGCCAGTTTAAAACATTTCTTCTACTCTTGGCTTAAGAAATTGTATTTTATTATTGTACCAGCATTAGGTAGTTAACTCCACTTATGCATTGACCTCTACTACTGTGTAGCGGGAAAGTTCATTATTTGAGCCCTCGAGAAATGTTGTATAGTTGTTCACATTTCAATGCCAGGAAACCATAGCTTTGCATGGTGCGTGGGAGTGTCTTCCATTTTTATTACATGAAGTGTGAAGTGTGTTGTAAGTTTGTATAGAGAGGACTCCCATGGTGGCAATGATCTGATGATGGCTCCACTGCTCTGATGGACCAATGCAGGAGAAGTTATTCTGTATAATTATTACACTAAATTAATGTATGCCACTGTTTGGATCGGTTTCTGTTCTGCTCAGCTTCTTCCTCCAACTTGCTTACGCAGGCTAAGCTTATTCTTAGTTCATTCTTAGTTCATTCTATAGTCTAGTATATTGTCGGTTTGGTTGTTTTATGTTTTTCACCTGGTCATACGGAATCACTTCATTATTATCAGTGCAGACCACACCTCTATCCACACATTGTACCTGCACATCCTGTATATATGGGGCCACACCCCCACTCACTGTACTGATATGTGGTCACACCCCCATACATGGTAACCCTCTTGACCACACCTCCACCCATGCATTGTGTCGTACATGCTGTGTTTTTGTGTACAGTACACACATCACACATCATCCGTGTCTTTATCCCCACACCTAGTCGGAGGGAGCAGCAAGTTCTACTAAGAGCCAGCATCACCAACTAACCAACACTACAAGACCTACCTACTACCAGCTAGGACAGCACACCACCCGGGACAGACTCTACTATACCATGTAATACGCCTTTTTATTACGATCATGATACAATTTGCTGCCCTCCCTTGCCCATGGATTGAATAATTATGGACACTCGCAGGACAACTAAGAGACTGACACACAATAATAGACACCTAACTGCATTTTTGCCATTAATATAATAAAAATAATTTTGCCATTAATTAATCATTAATTATAGCGGAATCATGCATGCCTGCATGATAGTAGTCTCATGAATGAGTCGTCCTTTGTCCCACATGCATGCCTGCATATGATATAGTAGTCTCATGAATGAGTCGCCCTTTGTCCCAAAGAATAGCCCCGCCCACTTACTATGAGTGCTGCGCTTTAAATATGCTTGTAGCTGTGTACGTGTATGGCAGCATGATGGCTACTCTATCCCTCTCTCTGCAACGGAGGGAGTACCACCATACAATGGACCAACCAACCACTCCATCATCCTGCCACTTGAACAGGAGGAGAGAGTGCTACCTATTCCAGTGGGTAAGTTACTGTGTGTTAATATTATTATTAAATAGCTTTGAGCTTGTGTGCATGGATTATCTTTGTATCTAGGTTAGTACTGATTAGAGCGTTGTACAGTTGGGATCATGCCTCAGGGTGATGTAGAGCCTGTGCTAGGCCCTGCCTTAGGGACTAGCTGTGACTCTGTTGACCTGTTGTATGATCAGCAAGTCGAGCGTCTTGAGCGATCCTTACCTTTGGGAAAACTTGACAGTATAGCCTCTGTTCGATTTCTAGATTCCTTGTTTTTGGGATTCTGCCATCGCGTTGCGGTATCGGTAGCCCTGAAGGCATGGGATTTAGAAATCGGAACAGAGCAATACTGCCCAGTGGGGGCGCAATGATACTTAATGGTGATTGGACAGGAATGAGGCAGAATAGCTACGTTGTCATGACCCGATCGTACCGAGCATGCCACATGTCCTGGCACAGGTTCTATGTTGTTCTGAGACATGATACCTAACTGTTTACTGTTTACCTTGTTCTGTACTCTCTAGGGGTGTACAGTAATTAGGGTGGTACAACCACCAAGGCGAGTGTATGCTGTGTGGTGTATGGGTGACTATTCTATCCCTCTCTCTCTCTTCATGTGCAACGGAGGGAGTACCACCATAGAATGGACCAACCAACCACTCCATCATCCTGCCACTTGAACAGGAGGAGACCTCCTACCTATTCCAGTGGGTAAATTACTGTGTGTTAATTATAAAATAACTTTGAGCTTGTGTGCATGGCAGGTGGCCCATTATCTTTGTATCTAGGTTAGTACTGATTAGAGCTTTGTACAGTTGGGATCATGCCTCAGAGTGATGTAGAGCCTGTGCTAGGCCCTGCCTTAGGGACTAGCTGTGACCCTGTTGACCTGTTGTATGATCAGCAAGTCGAGCGTCTTGAGCGATCCTTACCTTTGGGAAAACTTGACAGTATAGCCTCTGTTCGATTTCTAGATTCCTTGCTTTTGGGATCCTGCCATCGCGTTGCGGTATCGGTAGCCCTGAAGGCATGGGATTTAGAAATCGGAACAGAGCAATACTGCCCAGTGGGGGCGCAATGACACTTACTGGTGATTGGACAGGAATGATGCAGAATAGCTACGTTGTCATGACCCGATCGTACCGAGCATGCCACATGTCCTGGCACAGATTCTATGTTGTTCTGAGACATGATACCTAACTGTTCACTGTTTACCTTGTTCTGTACTCTCTAGGGGTGTACAGTAATTAGGGTGTATGCTGTGCTTATGCTTGTAGCTGTGTGGTGTATGGGTGACTATTCTATCCCTCTCTCTCTCTCTCTTCATGTGCAACGGAGGGAGTACCACCATAGAATGGACCAACCAACCACTCCTGCCACTTGAACAGGAGGAGACCTCCATTGAGTGCTACCTATTCCAGTGGGTAAGTTACTGTGTGTTAATTATAAAATAACTTTGAGCTTGTGTGCATGGCAGGTGGCTTTGTATCTAGGTTAGTACTGATTAGAGCTTGCCTCAGGGTGATGTAGAGCCTGTGCTAGGCCCTGCCTTAGGGACTAGCTGTGATCCTGTTGACCTGTTGTATGATCAGCAAGTCGAGCGTCTTGAGCGAACCTTACCTTTGGGAAAACTTGACAGTATAGCCTCTGTTCGATTTCTAGATTCCTTGCTTTTGGGATCCTGCCATCGCGTTGCGGTATCGGTAGCCCTGAAGGCAGGGGATTTAGAAATCGGAACAGAGCAATACTGCCCAGTGGGGGCGCAATGACACTTACTGGTGATTGGACAGGAATGAAGCAGATTAGCTACGTTGTCATGACCCGATCGTACCGAGCATGCCACATGTCCTGGCACAGGTTTTATATTGTTCTGAGACATGATACCTAACTGTTTACTGTTTACCTTGTTCTGTACTCTCTAGGGGTGTACAGTAATTAGGGTGGTACGAGTGTATGCTGTGCTTATGCTTGTAGCTGTGTGGTGTATGGGTGACTATTCTATCCCTCTCTCTCTCTCTTCATGTGCAACGGAGGGAGTACCACCATAGAATGGACCAACCAACCACTCCATCATCCTGCCACTTGAACAGGAGGAGACCTCCATTGAGTGCTACCTATTCCAGTGGGTAAGGTTAATTATAAAATAACTTTGAGCTTGTGTGCATGGCAGGTGGCCCATTATCTTTGTATCTAGGTTAGTACTGATTAGAGCTTTGTACAGTTGGGATCATGCCTCAGGGTGATGTAGAGCCTGTGCTAGGCCCTGCCTTAGGGACTAGCTGTGACCCTGTTGACCTGTTGTATGATCAGCAAGTCGAGCGTCTTGAGCGATCCTTACCTTTGGGAAAACTTGACAGTATAGCCTCTGTTCGATTTCTAGATTCCTTGCTTTTGGGATCCTGCCATCGCGTTGCGGTATCGGTAGCCCTGAAGGCATGGGATTTAGAAATCGGAACAGAGCAATACTGCCCAGTGGGGGCGCAATGACACTTACTGGTGATTGGACAGGAATGAAACAGAATAGCTACATTGTCATGACCCGATCGTACCGAGCATGCCACATGTCCTGGCACAGGATTTATATTGTTCTGAGACATGATACCTAACTGTTTACTGTTTACCTTGTTCTGTACTGGTGTACAGTAATTAGGGTGGTACGAGTGTATGCTGTGCTTATGCTTGTAGCTGTGTGGTGTATGGGTGACTATTCTATCCCTCTCTCTCTCTCTTCATGTGCAACGGAGGGAGTACCACATAGAATGGACCAACCAACCACTCCATCATCCTGCCACTTGAACAGGAGGAGACCTCCATTGACTATTCCAGTGGGTAAGGTTAATTATAAAATAACTTTGAGCTTGTGTGCATGGCAGGTGGCCCATTATCTTTGTATCTAGGTTTGTATCTAGGTTAGTACTGATTAGAGCTTTGTACAGTTGGGATCATGCCTCAGGGTGATGTAGAGCCTGTGCTAGGCCCTGCCTTAGGGACTAGCTGTGACCCTGTTGACCTGTTGTATGATCAGCAAGTCAAGCGTCTTGAGCGATCCTTACCTTTGGGAAAACTTGACAGTATAGCCTTTGTTCGATTTCTAGATTCTTTGCTTTTGGGATCCTGCCATCGCGTTGCGGTATCGGTAGCCCTGAAGGCATGGGATTTAGAAATCGGAACAGAGCAATACTGCCCAGTGGGGGCGCAATGACACTTACTGGTGATTGGACAGGAATGAGGCAGAATAGCTACGTTGTCATGACCCGATCGTACCGAGCATGCCACATGTCCTGGCACAGGTTCTATATTGTTCTGAGACATGATACCTAACTGTTTACTGTTTACCTTGTTCTGTACTCTCTAGGGGTGTACAGTAATTAGGGTGGTACAACCAAGGCAAGTGTATGCTGTGCTTATGCTTGTAGCTGTGTGGTGTATGGGTGACTATTCTATCCCTCTCTCTCTCTTCATGTGCAACGGAGGGAGTACCACCATACAATGGATCAACCAACCACTCCATCATCTGAACAGGAGGAAACCTCCATTGAGTGCTACCTATTCCAGTGGGTAAGTTACTGTGTGTTAATTATAAAATAGCTTTGAGCTTGTGTGCATGGCAGGTGGCCCATTATCTTTGTATCTAGGTTAGTACTGATTAGAGCTTTGTACAGTTGGGATCATGCCTCAGGGTGATGTAGAGCCTGTGCTAGGCCCTGCCTTAGGGACTAGCTGTGACCCTGGGATTTATAAATCGGAACAGAGGGCGCAATGACACTTACTGGTGATTGGACAGCAGAATAGCTACATGATCGTACCGAGCATGCCACATGTCCTTCTATGTTGTTCTGAGACATGATACCTTACTGTTCACTGTTTACCTTGTTCTGTACTCTCTAGGGGTGTACAGTAATTAGGGTGGAACAACCAAAGCGAGTGTATGCTAATTCATTATGAACTTGTGCCGCAATTTCAATGATTTATACAGCAATTTAGTACATTAATCTTTATTAGTCATCTGAATGTGTTGACAGTTATGAACCTTTAAACTCTTGTAATATGGAATGTAATGTACTACCAAGTAAGGTAATGCTGGAGAAACCTTGCCAAGACTCTGTAATATGGAATGTGATGTACTACCATGTAAGGTAATGCTGGAGAAACCTTAGTGAGAACGATTTTAGTTTAACTAGCAACCCAGCAGTCTAGCTCATTATTCAGCCTCTTCTACCTCTGCTCTACCTCAAGTTCTCTTCTACCTTCTCTATACTCTACTGAGGAACCCAGCAGCCTCTATGTCCATCAGATCTCCTCTACCTAACCCAGTACTGCTCCAAGCTATAAGGTTTGTAGAGCTTTGTGTTAGCTAGCACTGGCTTTGTGTTAGCTTAATTGCCTGATCGAAGTAGCTTGTGTCAGGTCAGTGTCTAAGTGTTGGTATAGCTGCCTACCAGCTTCAATCCTACCAATGTCAGCTTCCCAATGTCAGCTTCAAGCCTCCTACAGCTGAGCGCTGGCTTTAGCTTGTAGCTTGTGTGTATGTAAGCCGCCTGCTATGGCAGCTTTTTATTTTTTGTCGCGGCCTGAAATCGAGACTGGTAGTAATTAGCCTCGATTCTTCTCCTGGCGCGTGTATTAAGTTCAAAAACAGCTCAAAACTTTTTTTTAGGTAAATAAAATTCTTAAGTTAAATCAGTATTTTTTTTCTTACAGACAAGAGCATCAGAATATTAAGAGACATCAAAGACGCCAAGTATCAAGAAACACCAAGTATCAAGAGGAGACTCCAGGCCATACGTTAGTCGTAAATAGTGTGATTATGTTTTTGCTCATTCGAGACAATTAAAAAAGGAGGTAAAACATATCATGCTGTACATACAATTAAGATGACTAGCATCATTATAATTTATTTGCTGGTTTTGCCTGCTATCTAAAAAAATTAGGCAAGCCCGTGTTTAAATAGTGTGCAATATTTCATTTGCTGGTTTAGCCAGCTTCTGACGGGGAGCCTTGCACGCCCTAATCTAAAAAAAATTAGGCAAAAAGGGAGAGCAAATAGTGTGCAATATTTCATTTGCTGGTTTAGCCAGCTTCTGACGGGGAGCCTTGCACGCCCTAATCTAAAAAAAATTAGGCAAAAAGGGAGAGCAAATAGTGTGCAATATTTCATTTGCTGGTTTAGCCAGCTTCTGACGGGGAGCCTTGCACGCCCTAATCTAAAAAAAATTAGGCAAAAAGGGAGAGCAAATAGTGTGCAATATTTCATTTGCTGGTTTAGCCAGCTTCTGACGGGGAGCCTTGCACGCCCTAATCTAAAAAAATTAGGCAAAAAGGGAGAGCCCGTATTTAAATAGTGTGCAATATTTCATTTGCTGGTTTAGCCAGCTTCTGACGGGGAGCCTTGCACGCCCTAATCTAAAAAAATTAGGCAAAAAGGGAGAGCCCGTATTTAAATAGTGTGCAATATTTCATTTGCTGGTTTAGCCAGCTTCTGACGGGGAGCCTTGCACGCCCTAATCTAAAAAAATTAGGCAAAAAGGGAGAGCCCGTATTTAAATAGTGTGCAATATTTCATTTGCTGGTTTAGCCAGCTTCTGACGGGGAGCCTTGCACGCCCTAATCTAAAAAAAATTAGGCAAAAAGGGAGAGCAAATAGTGTGCAATATTTCATTTGCTGGTTTAGCCAGCTTCTGACGGGGAGCCTTGCACGCCCTAATCTAAAAAAATTAGGCAAAAAGGGAGAGCCCGTATTTAAATAGTGTGCAATATTTCATTTGCTGGTTTAGCCAGCTTCTGACGGGGAGCCTTGCACGCCCTAATCTAAAAAAAATTAGGCAAAAAGGGAGAGCAAATAGTGTGCAATATTTCATTTGCTGGTTTAGCCAGCTTCTGACGGGGAGCCTTGCACGCCCTAATCTAAAAAAATTAGGCAAAAAGGGAGAGCCCGTATTTAAATAGTGTGCAATATTTCATTTGCTGGTTTAGCCAGCTTCTGACGGGGAGCCTTGCACGCCCTAATCTAAAAAAATTAGGCAAAAAGGGAGAGCCCGTATTTAAATAGTGTGCAATATTTCATTTGCTGGTTTAGCCAGCTTCTGACGGGGAGCCTTGCACGCCCTAATCTAAAAAAATTAGGCAAAAAGGGAGAGCCCGTATTTAAATAGTGTGCAATATTTCATTTGCTGGTTTAGCCAGCTTCTGACGGGGAGCCTTGCACGCCCTAATCTAAAAAAAATTAGGCAAAAAGGGAGAGCAAATAGTGTGCAATATTTCATTTGCTGGTTTAGCCAGCTTCTGACGGGGAGCCTTGCACGCCCTAATCTAAAAAAATTAGGCAAAAAGGGAGAGCCCGTATTTAAATAGTGTGCAATATTTCATTTGCTGGTTTAGCCAGCTTCTGACGGGGAGCCTTGCACGCCCTAATCTAAAAAAATTAGGCAAAAAGGGAGAGCCCGTATTTAAATAGTGTGCAATATTTCATTTGCTGGTTTAGCCAGCTTCTGACGGGGAGCCTTGCACGCCCTAATCTAAAAAAATTAGGCAAAAAGGGAGAGCCCGTATTTAAATAGTGTGCAATATTTCATTTGCTGGTTTAGCCAGCTTCTGACGGGGAGCCTTGCACGCCCTAATCTAAAAAAAATTAGGCAAAAAGGGAGAGCAAATAGTGTGCAATATTTCATTTGCTGGTTTAGCCAGCTTCTGACGGGGAGCCTTGCACGCCCTAATCTAAAAAAATTAGGCAAAAAGGGAGAGCCCGTATTTAAATAGTGTGCAATATTTCATTTGCTGGTTTAGCCAGCTTCTGACGGGGAGCCTTGCACGCCCTAATCTAAAAAAATTAGGCAAAAAGGGAGAGCCCGTATTTAAATAGTGTGCAATATTTCATTTGCTGGTTTAGCCAGCTTCTGACGGGGAGCCTTGCACGCCCTAATCTAAAAAAATTAGGCAAAAAGGGAGAGCCCGTATTTAAATAGTGTGCAATATTTCATTTGCTGGTTTAGCCAGCTTCTGACGGGGAGCCTTGCACGCCCTAATCTAAAAAAAATTAGGCAAAAAGGGAGAGCAAATAGTGTGCAATATTTCATTTGCTGGTTTAGCCAGCTTCTGACGGGGAGCCTTGCACGCCCTAATCTAAAAAAATTAGGCAAAAAGGGAGAGCCCGTATTTAAATAGTGTGCAATATTTCATTTGCTGGTTTAGCCAGCTTCTGACGGGGAGCCTTGCACGCCCTAATCTAAAAAAATTAGGCAAAAAGGGAGAGCCCGTATTTAAATAGTGTGCAATATTTCATTTGCTGGTTTAGCCAGCTTCTGACGGGGAGCCTTGCACGCCCTAATCTAAAAAAATTAGGCAAAAAGGGAGAGCCCGTATTTAAATAGTGTGCAATATTTCATTTGCTGGTTTAGCCAGCTTCTGACGGGGAGCCTTGCACGCCCTAATCTAAAAAAAATTAGGCAAAAAGGGAGAGCAAATAGTGTGCAATATTTCATTTGCTGGTTTAGCCAGCTTCTGACGGGGAGCCTTGCACGCCCTAATCTAAAAAAATTAGGCAAAAAGGGAGAGCCCGTATTTAAATAGTGTGCAATATTTCATTTGCTGGTTTAGCCAGCTTCTGACGGGGAGCCTTGCACGCCCTAATCTAAAAAAATTAGGCAAAAAGGGAGAGCCCGTATTTAAATAGTGTGCAATATTTCATTTGCTGGTTTAGCCAGCTTCTGACGGGGAGCCTTGCACGCCCTAATCTAAAAAAATTAGGCAAAAAGGGAGAGCAAATAGTGTGCAATATTTCATTTGCTGGTTAAGCCAGCTTCTGACAGCGAGCCTTACAATAAATTAGTGGTTTTGCTTAGTGCATTGTTTGTTTTAGTGAAGAAAAAAGTGCAGTAAAACATGAAAAGAAAAAAGTGGTTTTGCTTATAAGCTTAAGTAGTGCTTGATGATGAAAAGACAAAAGTAGGTTAGCTTTATTAGTGCAGTATTTGCTGGTTTAAGTGAAAAAAAAGTTGTTTTGTTAATAGTGGTTTGCTGAAAAAAAAAGTGAAGTCAGTCAAAGTTGTTTTGCAATTATGAAAACAAGTGCAGCAAGGTAGTTTAGCTTATTAAAAGTTTGTATTTTAAGTAAAGTAAAAGTAGTACCTCAGTGCAGTAGAGGAAGCCAAAGGAAGCCAAAGTAGATATGCTATGGAATTTAAAAACCATAAGTACTGAAATATTGCCATCATCTGCTATAAAAGAGAGTGAGCAAAAAGGGAGGAGGGTGGGCGTGGCTGAGGGTGGGAAAGTTGGCTAGAGTGTGCGGTAAAGTACTTGAGCTAGAGTTGTGGTTAAGTACTCTAACAACAGCTAGAGTTGTGGTTAAGTACTCTAACAACAGCTAGAGTTGTGGTTAAGTACTCTAACAACAGCTAGAGTTGTGGTTAAGTACTCTAACAACAGCTAGAGTTGTGGTTAAGTACTCTAACAACAGCTAGAGTTGTGGTTAAGTACTCTAACAACAGCTAGAGTTGTGGTTAAGTACTCTAACAACAGCTAGAGTTGTGGTTAAGTACTCTAACAACAGCTAGAGTTGTGGTTAAGTACTCTAACAACAGCTAGAGTTGTGGTTAAGTACTCTAACAACAGCTAGAGTTGTGGTTAAGTACTCTAACAACAGCTAGAGTTGTGGTTAAGTACTCTAACAACAGCTAGAGTTGTGGTTAAGTACTCTAACAACAGCTAGAGTTGTGGTTAAGTACTCTAACAACAGCTAGAGTTGTGGTTAAGTACTCTAACAACAGCTAGAGTTGTGGTTAAGTACTCTAACAACAGCTAGAGTTGTGGTTAAGTACTCTAACAACAGCTAGAGTTGTGGTTAAGTACTCTAACAACAGCTAGAGTTGTGGTTAAGTACTCTAACAACAGCTAGAGTTGTGGTTAAGTACTCTAACAACAGCTAGAGTTGTGGTTAAGTACTCTAACAACAGCTAGAGTTGTGGTTAAGTACTCTAACAACAGCTAGAGTTGTGGTTAAGTACTCTAACAACAGCTAGAGTTGTGGTTAAGTACTCTAACAACAGCTAGAGTTGTGGTTAAGTACTCTAACAACAGCTAGAGTTGTGGTTAAGTACTCTAACAACAGCTAGAGTTGTGGTTAAGTACTCTAACAACAGCTAGAGTTGTGGTTAAGTACTCTAACAACAGCTAGAGTTGTGGTTAAGTACTCTAACAACAGCTAGAGTTGTGGTTAAGTACTCTAACAACAGCTAGAGTTGTGGTTAAGTACTCTAACAACAGCTAGAGTTGTGGTTAAGTACTCTAACAACAGCTAGAGTTGTGGTTAAGTACTCTAACAACAGCTAGAGTTGTGGTTAAGTACTCTAACAACAGCTAGAGTTGTGGTTAAGTACTCTAACAACAGCTAGAGTTGTGGTTAAGTACTCTAACAACAGCTAGAGTTGTGGTTAAGTACTCTAACAACAGCTAGAGTTGTGGTTAAGTACTCTAACAACAGCTAGAGTTGTGGTTAAGTACTCTAACAACAGCTAGAGTTGTGGTTAAGTACTCTAACAACAGCTAGAGTTGTGGTTAAGTACTCTAACAACAGCTAGAGTTGTGGTTAAGTACTCTAACAACAGCTAGAGTTGTGGTTAAGTACTCTAACAACAGCTAGAGTTGTGGTTAAGTACTCTAACAGGGTTAGGGTTAGGGTTAGGGTTAGGGTTAGGGTTAGGGTTAGGGTTAGGGTTAGGGTTAGGGTAAGGGTTAGGGTTAGGGCAAGGGTTAGGGTTAGGGTTAGGGTTAGGGTTAGGGTTAGGGTTAGGGTTAGGGTTAGGGTTAGGGTTAGGGTTAGGGTTAGGGTTAGGGTTAGGGTTAGGGTTAGGGTTAGGGTTAGGGTTAGGGTTAGGGTTAGGGTTAGGGTTAGGGTTAGGGTTAGGGTTAGGGTTAGGGTTAGGGTTAGGGTTAGGGTTAGGGTTAGGGTTAGGGTTAGGGTTAGGGTTAGGGTTAGGGTTAGGGTTAGGGTTAGGGTTAGGGTTAGGGTTAGGGTTAGGGTTAGGGTTAGGGTTAGGGTTAGGGTTAGGGTTAGGGTTAGGGTTAGGGTTAGGGTTAGGGTTAGGGTTAGGGTTAGGGTTAGGGTTAGGGTTAGGGTTAGGGTTAGGGTTAGGGTTAGGGTTAGGGTTAGGGTTAGGGTTAGGGTTAGGGTTAGGGTTAGGGTTAGGGTTAGGGTTAGGGTTAGGGTTAGGGTTAGGGTTAGGGTTAGGGTTAGGGTTAGGGTTAGGGTTAGGGTTAGGGTTAGGGTTAGGGTTAGGGTTAGGGTTAGGGTTAGGGTTAGGGTTAGGGTTAGGGTTAGGGTTAGGGTTAGGGTTAGGGTTAGGGTTAGGGTTAGGGTTAGGGTTAGGGTTAGGGTTAGGGTTAGGGTTAGGGTTAGGGTTAGGGTTAGGGTTAGGGTTAGGGTTAGGGTTAGGGTTAGGGTTAGGGTTAGGGTTAGGGTTAGGGTTAGGGTTAGGGTTAGGGTTAGGGTTAGGGTTAGGGTTAGGGTTAGGGTTAGGGTTAGGGTTAGGGTTAGGGTTAGGGTTAGGGTTAGGGTTAGGGTTAGGGTTAGGGTTAGGGTTAGGGTTAGGGTTAGGGTTAGGGTTAGGGTTAGGGTTAGGGTTAGGGTTAGGGTTAGGGTTAGGGTTAGGGTTAGGGTTAGGGTTAGGGTTAGGGTTAGGGTTAGGGTTAGGGTTAGGGTTAGGGTTAGGGTTAGGGTTAGGGTTAGGGTTAGGGTTAGGGTTAGGGTTAGGGTTAGGGTTAGGGTTAGGGT